>NW_017265156.1:720578-769181 GCF_001638985.1 Phycomyces blakesleeanus NRRL 1555(-)
GGGGGGGGGGGGAGAAGAGGGGAGAAGGAAGGGAGAGAAATTATGAATATTCAAGGGCTTGTTTTTTTATTTTTTTTTTTTATTTTTTTATTTTTGACTTTCTGAATAAAAGCGCGAGATTAATATAACTACTATGTATGTATCTATAAACAAGTGCAACAGTTTGAATACGTCATAAACTGCTTATTTTTATACTACATCAATTTTTATTGGCTGCTAAGATTGAAATGAACCAAAAATAATATTTTATTTAGTTGAACAAAATTTGAGTTGAAAAATAATTTAGAGCACACCAATCATCTAAATATACATATAACACACCTCTTTACTCACTCACTCACTCACTTGTTAATTCACTTGCTCACATGCGTATATAAAAGGCTTTATATATATATATATTGTATGCAAGACTGTGCATATACATACATAGATACCTACATAAATAAATAAATAAATAAATAAGCTTATATTAATATATATATATATATATATATATATATATATATTTATGTATGTATATTTTTATGTATGTATATTTTTATGTATTTATATAAGAATAAATAGCATTTCATGTCTTGTTTTGGTAAACAATTCTATCTAAGGTCATCGGAGATAAATAGAGAATGGTACACAGCAGGAATATATCTTTAAACAAGTTACTATAAATAGTATTAAGCAGAAATTTATTATTCCTAATAGAAAATTTTAGATAAAGTATAAAAAAAAAAATTGAATGAATGAATTGGGTTACCATGAAATGTAACACGACATTCACACTGTACACAGTTTATTGGGGATCCTGTTCTTTGATCTCCATTTATTTTATTTTATTTTATCTTAGTTTAGTTTAAATATATATATATATATATTATAATAATAATAATGTACCTCATTTCTATTTTTTTTATTATTATTTTATTTTATTACCTTACCATATTTCACCTGCAACTGTACCCACGGACACGAATAGGAAAATAAACTCTACTAATTTCACTTCAATTCACCGGTGATGGGCGGAAACAATGACCGGATTAACATTGTAGGCCAACAAAGTAGCACAGTAGCTATGATACGTTTTATATATATTTTTGCAACTGTGAATTATAGAAATTACAGAATTATGGAATTATGGAATTGTGAAATTATGAAATCATTATTCTCTTATTAAAAATCCCATTTCCTTTTTCCATTTTCATTGTACATTCGATCACTTTTCTCTCTCCATCTTACATATATATTTGTTTAATCAACTTGCTTTTTTTTTTTCGCCCTGAGAAAAACTAGTCACACCTTAATATTCTCCTTCAGTTTTTAAAAATATAGATTAGTAATAATATAATGTAATCAATTCTATATCTTATTTACCATTGTTTTGAAGAGGACATACATGGTTGACCTTGTTTGTGGTACCATCACAGACGTCGTCTCTCGTCATGCCGACGTGATTATTTAATGCGGGGATACAAGTCCTTTATATATTAATTAATTAAAAAAAATCGAATTAAATAAAAATCAATATTTTCTAATAACCTATCAACCACTGTCCTATTACTATCATTATCATTACTTGAATTGTTTGAATTGTCTTCATTTTATTATTTAATAAATCAAGATACAGTTCTGATGTATCAAACACACACTTTAAATCAATCAATACTCACTACAGAACTATGGAACCAAAATATCAATAACTGGGGATACGGTGAAGGTGGTTCGGGATCAACATTCCATCCTATTGCCATTCACATTGCATTCATTTGTACGATCATCAGCACCTGCATCTCATTCACAGCAGTTTGGTTCCATTGGAAGAATTACAGACAGCCGGTGAATATAATATATTTATATATGCACAAGCACACTAATATATTTACAGAGTCTACAACGACAAGTAATTCGTATTCTATTAATGTAAGCTACTCATATTCAATTTCTTTATATCTAGACTTCTAATGATTTGTTTCCAACTGTCAAAAATACAACAGGGTTCCTGTGTATGGAATCAGTACGTGTATTTCATTAGTCTCCCTCAACACAGCATTCTATGTCGACACCTTTCGGGACATTTATGAAGCATTTGTTCTCTATGCCTTCTTCAATCTCTTACTAAGCAAGTTTGGTGGAGAGAGAGCTCTTTTTGCCAAACTCCATTCACGTCCGCCTTCTAAAAACGTCTTTCCTGGTTCACTTTGGTCCCGAGAAATATTCGTTGGAGATCCTTACACATTCTTATTCGTCAAACGCAGTATTCTTCAATTTGTCTATCTCAAACCAATATTGGCCATCCTAACCATGATCCTTAAAGCCACAGGTAACTTTACCGAAGGCGAAGTGAGCTGGTCAAGTTCCTACTTTTATATTACCTTTATCTACAATCTCAGTGTCTGTCAAAGCCTCTGGTCTCTTCTTGTATTCTTCTACGCTACCAAAGAAGATTTGGTCGGATTTCGGTAAGTTTATTATTAATTTTATAGTTGTATTATATCTTGCTACAAAACCAAATCATTCTACAATGATATTAATAATACTCGTTTTATATATTTAACAAGTCCTTTTTCAAAGTTCCTCTGTGTGAAATCCATCATCTTCTTTTCTTTTTGGCAAAGTGTGGTAATCACATTTCTAGTGTCTATAGGTGTCATTAAAGACTGTACGTAAATTTATCGCAATAATTCAATAATATATTAATTCAACATAATTTATATCTTTAGCTGGTCCAGGACATATTTCCGTCGCTATCCAAGACATTTTAATCTGTGTAGAAATGGTACCAGCTGCTATTGGCCATTTGTAAGCAGACAAATAAAATAAAGCTATATATATATATATATCATTAACAGTATAGCCAATTAATTATTGACTTCTTCAACAGTTACTCTTTTACATATAAAGAATATTTAAATCCAGATGTACATACCGCACGAATGCCATTACGCGTGGCAATAAGAGACTCTATTGGCCTTAAAGATGTATTGATGGATTCTAGAGATACATTCTACGGAGATCGATTCTGTTATCGAGCTTTTGAGCCAGCCGTCGGATTACCTCCAAGTGGCCCCACTCGGGACTCACGGCTCATGGCCGGACTCCGTTATTCAGCCAGCTCGGCAAAGAAATACTGGGTGAAGCCAGTACAGCCATCAATGTACATAAGTACGCCAAAGAGAGGTGTTAATGACGAACAGATGCTTGAAGATGAAGAAAACGAGGAAGCGTTGAGATTTGACGATCCAAGTGCCTCAGAAGATGTAGAGGAGCTATATGAACAGAGCAAGAAGCTTCCATTTGGAGATTCAAATTATCCAGTTATTGACTTTTGTATCCCCTTATCCCATCAAGAAAGAAGAGGGTTTGGCTATGGAAGTATTGGAGCGATATCCGGGAAAATCCAGCAACACATCATAGGCAGCACAGAGCGTACTCAATCAACCGACAATGAGGCAGAAGAGAGTGATAGCGACGAAATATTACCAAGAGAAGGGTGTATTGATGTGGTTGTAAAAGGAGAAGATGAATATGTTGCACAGGAAGCTTTGGAACCTGGATCAAATAATCTGCAGTCTCCCACCGTAGAGCACACTTTTGTCCTTGCTTCGGAATCAGGCGAAGTGGAAATTACTACAGAACCAAATACATTGATTTCGCCAACCTCGTCTATTTCTGAAACAAGTATAAACAAGAATGGGCAAACTAGTATAATCAAATAACCCAGATTTCCTTTTGGAAGCAGACTGTCTACAGGACAGAGATTTATACACACATGCACATGTTTATGTATGTATGTATATTGTAAATAGAAATATTAATGTTTCTTTTAATTTACTTTTTATTTTTCCTCTTCTTTCATATCGTATTGTATTATATTTTATTTTATATATAAATGTATGTAATGTATATATCATTTTATCCATTCCAACTAAAGAGATCTGCATTCCAATGCTTGTTTAATTTGTATACTTTACACCAAGCTTCTTTAACGAACATCAAGACTAATAACCATATTCCCTCACAGTATTATTCTTCTTTTTTTTTATAAAGAAAAAACGAAAAGCTATTAACAACAAGTCTTTAACAAGTTCTTGTATATTAACGTATAGACTAAAATGTAAAATAAAAAGCTTGTTTTATGTTTGTCTATCTATTACTTACGACCTTTTGTCTCGAACATCCTACCATGTTGATGATGATAAATTATATGTATTAATCTGCTTTAACTACAGCGTGACTTTGATAATTTCTTGTAAACCAGATTTGATAAATCGAGGAATAATCATTAGACTTTTGCTACCCGCTCAAACTCTACTACTACTAATACTTACTACTGTTACTGCTGTTGCTTGTTCTTATTCCTTCTTCTTTTTTATTTTATCTTTATCTTTTTACCTTCTTGTCTTGTGTAGCATTACAATTCTCTTACTACCAATCAATGACAAACAAAAAAACAAAAAATAAACTAGAACGCCATTTGATGGAGGACATGTTTGATAAATCCCTATTCTCGGACTTGTCCCTTGAATTCATTCATCCTGTCTTTCCTTTCTCCATGCGTTTTGATGTTCATCGAGCAATAATGTGCCAATCGCCTTTTTTTGAAAGTCTAATGCAGAAATTAACTCAAATTCGTAAAGTCAAGCCCAACAAATCCACCCTTGAGGAAAAAACCGAATTTACAACTACTCTTAAAATCGATCTCTTCAAAGCATTCTCTAACCGCGGTTTTGTCTTGAGCCCTTTTCAACACATTGTTACACGTCGTTGGGAGAGTCCTATTGAATTATCACCATGCTCGACCAGAAAATCCAATAATCGATCCAATGAGCCATTAAATCACATTTTGACGTCTCACATTAGATTTGCGATTCAATGGCTATACTCACATGACAAGTCCGAAATGACCCAGAAACTTGAGGACGAAGACACTCTCCATATATTATCGATAGCAATCTTGTTCGACATTGATGATCTTGCAGACGAATGCATCAAGCGCTACACAACTACACAGCTGTCCCTGGCAACGGCTGTGCGTGATCTTGAAACTATCGGACAGCTTCCTCGCAACCACAACGCTTATCTACAGCTCAGAGACGCCGTGTTACTGCTCTTGCTAAGATACGGCCCTGAGCATCCGGCTGGACTCGCCATACTTCCAGTTGACTACATGGCCGATGTCTTGAGTGCAGATATCTTGTTTGTCGGCAGTGAGTTTGAACGCTACTGTCTCTTAAAAAAGACCTTGGTTACATTCATGCAGTCGGTCGGCAAAATCACTTGGACCGCTTCTGGGCCAGTTGACCAGCACAATAAACGACTTTCTGGATTCGTACAACCACCAAAGTCACTACTGGCTCAGAAAAAACACCAGAGAATCAAAGCGTTTGGAAATTTTCCAAACGAAGAGCTCTCGGCAAACACGGTGCGTGCACTGAAGCGTAAACGAATTCCATCTGAAGAACTGGAAGACGCCCAATTTAGCGTTGGCTTTAATGAAGTCACCAAACTGCAGCCCGTACGAATAAGTTTCTCTGCGTGTGTACCTTTTGAAAAACTTATGGCAGACGTATCTTCTGGTGGAGTGATTGACAAAGCAACCGTATTATCCTATCTCCTACGTACAACTGTGATATACAGCAACATGACATTCGATCAATTAACCACCGTACGCCATGACAAGATCGTCAATGAAGAAATTGTTTTTCGGGCCCTTTGGCAAAGAGAAGCACTAGAACGTATCATTTTTCCATTCCATTTCCAGTCGAGCCAGCCCATTCCATCTGAAGAGGATTATAATGGAAAGGATCCAACCCAAGATCGCAGCGAGGCCCTCAACGAATATTTTGATGTCGATGACACTGTAGATCAGGAAAGACGAAGAAGAATATTACTCGGGACACCCAAATTCCGTTTCCGAAAATCAATTCATCTCACACCAGCTACAGTTGCAAATGGATGGAAATTAATCGAGAAATCAAACGCCAACTCAACAAACGATAAAGCACCCACAGAAACCACACACAACGATGCAAATGAGAGCGAAGATGAACTTGAGAATCTATTGAACTCACTAGAAGATGAAGAAGATTCTTTTTATGAGTCGGATCAAATCGTGAGGTGTGAAACATCCAAAGATACTTCTTCAGACAGTGTAGCTGTACTCACACAAACACCACTTGAAGGAACAGATCCTTTACTAGCCAACCAATATTCGCCTGCATCATATTCCAAAACATTCTACTCACGACCAGAAAAAATCCTCGGATCATCCTATTCTGTAGCTGTTGAGGCTCAAGTGATGCCAAGACACTTACTCTACATGAACAATACCAACAACAAAAAGGAAGGTTCAAACGACGAAGAGAATCCCAGCGACAAGAATGTACTGGTTTGTCGATTTGAGCTGTATCATGACGACAAAGGACTTCTTAGACGAGAGCTGTCTGAGATATCATCAGACAAGTCAGATGAAATTGTGAATGTAGAAGAAGCAGAAGAAGAAAATAACACTCCAGGTCTTTCTGATAATGAACAAATCCTAGAAAACGAAGAAGAGAGATCCGAGTTTATCCGCTACAGTCTTGGTACAAGCAAGACTAGTCCAAAAAAGGCGTTGTTTTCAAGACGAGAAAGCTCAAACGTATCTCGGTCTTCATCATACAGTATGAAACGCAAATATACCTTTGGATCACGCTATGATTCACCTATCAAACGAATTGCCGGAAATCTTCATCAGAGATCTCAAAGAGCCAACATCCGTTATTCCATTTATTGCCTCAATACCCATGAAAACCTTACCGAAAACCAGCGGGTTGACCAAGAAGATCGTGTCCTGGTACCTGTGACGGAATCAGCAGAGTTACTTCAGCATAACGATAGTGAATCAGGTTACGTCGGTCAAACCATTATACACGCCGACATGTCAGAAGGAGTGACAATTGATCTTACGGTAGCTTTGGAAGTGTTTGGCTTCGAAAATGTATAACAAAATAAGTGTATAATCAAACAAATAGTGTGAAATAGCACAAGCATGAAAACAAAAACAAAACAAAACAAACAAACGAATAACATTGTATAAATTGCCCATCCTTCTATTGCTGTTGCTGTAAATCTTCTATGTATAAAAATCTTGAAATGTATTGGTGATCTTTATGAATATTCAATAGAGGTTCAGTCTAGGGTTAGTCAACTAAAAAGAGAAGCAGAAGAAGCAGAAGAGAAAAGCGCCACTTCATATAGTCTCATATTTATTCAATGCAAGTCTTGAATTTTAAGTACACGGATTATAAGGTTTTAAAAAACACTTTTATATATAGATATATTTGTATATAAAAACCAGCCAAATGAACATTGAGGGTGTAGCCGTCATGAATGTGTGAATAATATGTGTAATGCCCATTTATATATATTCTTGGGACATACTTCTTTTTAATTAAGGAAAGAAGAGACATGAAAGCAATGTCTTGAGGATTTATACAATGCCGTGCAAGTGAATAATAGAATATAGAAAAAAAAAATAAGAAGAAAATATAAAGAAAAGTAATCCACCACAAACTAAATCTTAATAAAAATAAAAATAAAAAGTATTATCTTTTTCTCCTTTTTCTTTAGCGTCTTGGTGCCTTTCTAGGAACTTCCTCGAATTCTCCAGCTCTCTTAAGTTTTCGCTCATCAGCTATTTTTCAATAGTTAGTCATCTTAATACTATCCCTTCTTCTTCAAAAGAATTATAAAACATACCTTGTCTTGCCTTCTCTTCTAACTCGTCCCAATCTAAAATTTTGATTTGGTGAGACACATTATAATTTAAGTATTCATTTTTTCTTTCTTTTGTCTTACCGTCGCCTGAATCAGACAACTCTTCTTCTTCTTCTGAATCTTCTGAAGCATCCGATCCAAAACCACTTTCATCTTCACTTGAGCTCTCATCAAGCTCTTCAGAGCTAATCTCGAACTCACTCGCGGTATCTGAATCATTACCTGAGCCATCATCCTATAATAGAAAAATAAATGACAAAAGTTAATAGCTAAAAAAAAATCTTTGTGTTAGACATACATCACTATTAGGGCCCAAGAAGTTCCAGCCGCCATTCTTGTAAAACTCTGCTGGATCTTCATTCACTGTTTTCATGATCATAGTCCAGTTAAGGTTGACAGCTCCTTCCGTAAATGCAACTTCTACAGAACTATTTTTTTTAGAAAATGAGATTAGCAAACTGTTGCCTTTCTTTTCTTATATATTTTAAGATGAACATTCAAAAATAATACTTACTCAAGCCAGTCTTTCACATTGTCTAGTTGTGATATAGGGATGGTATTGATATGGATGGGTGTACGATGGAAGTCTTTGAATACAAAGACCATATCAAAGTGCTTGAGACCAAACTGAACACGTTCCAAATGAGCAATCTCAATATCACTTAATGTAATAATTAAATAAGGAGGATCGGATAAATGGACCAAACAGTCTGTGGTAGGTTGTAAGAGTACGTTTGAACGGAATGGCACACCCTGGAAGCCAAGTTCTCGGAATGGAATATCGACTTCGATACGAGAATCACTCTACGCGAGACATTAAGTTTTGACGCTTAAAACAAAGACCTAACCACAAGACTTACTGCTTCTGCGATCTTTTCTGTGAATGTCTTGAATTCGCGGTTCAAGTTTGCTCTTCTTCTTCTTTCTTCTTGCTCTGCTTCCAATTCATCTTCATCACCATACATTTGTCTTCTTCTCTTGTTGCCAGTTTCATCGAATTGCATGTCTGATGCTTCGCGATAAAATTGGATATCCTGTATAAACATACATTTTTTTTTAAATATATATATATTAGTACCGTAACAAAAAAAAACATCCACAAAAAGATAAAACGGACCTTTGTCTTTTTCTTTCCGATCAATACTGGGTTCTTGAAGTGGATGTGGATTAAGACCAATAGTTCGTTATCGCAAGGCTGGAAGAACAAATGCTTTACGTTGCTAAACAAAACATCTTTTGGGAAGCAATAAGTACAATTGAAAATAGGTTGGTGGTCGATGAATATTCTTACTGAATGAATTATCGGATCGAATAGACTGGTATCGAAGACCGTTTGTATGAATTTCTAATTCACCGGGTAGTCGCTTGGCTTCTACTGAAGGTCGGACATGGACATCGGGTAGTCTAAGGGGTCGTCTACCCTTGACCTGAATCAAATTATCCTGCTCTACAACATCGGCCATCTCCTTTCTTTCGGCTTCTTTCTTTGAAGCGTCTTTTTTAAGGTCTGTGATACTACGGAAGATTTCGGCCATACGTCCAGTATTTGCACTTCTGAATGTCAGTGCACGTACAAATGTGGCGTTCACATCATCAAATGGCTATGTATATACGCGTTTAATATAATATTCGGTCAGAGTAGCATATAGTCTTACCATATCTTCTTTCTTGCTACCAGCCTGACCTGGAGTCAAGAAATTGAGACGGAGCATCACGTAGTCTCCTTCGTCGCTCTTGCTTGCATTTTTCAGTGTAGAGATATGGAATGGAACAGCCATGCCATAAATAGGAAGGATAATTGATTCACTTCTCTTATCGACAACAATCTATATAAATCGAGTAATGAGACTTGATATTCTCACCAGAAACTACCAATTAGAATATTAAGAAAAAAAGGCTTACTCTCAAATCCTTGACTTCACGGGGAAGCTTAGATTCAGATCGATAACTCTCGAACTTCTTAAATGCCGCTTTGTTTTCATCATTATCATTCTCGGCGGTTTCAGAGAATTTGGCAAGACCATCAGCTAACTTTTGGGCAAAGAGCTGCTTCTGATGCTCTTTTCTCTTTTGTTCACGAGACTCTTCTTCTTGCTCTTCACTTCTGAACTTGCTTCTCAAGATAGCTGTCTTCGATACGGAGTCCTTCTTTGAAGACTTGGGGTTCTGAGCGCTTTCTGTTTCGTCTCCATCTCCACCCTCATCTTTGAAGAAGTATGACACCTCGTTCAAACGCTTACTGCAGTCTGTCAATACAACAGGTGCATCGTTTGTGACTCGGATTGTATCGATGATAAGAAGAGAGTATTTCTTGCTACGTTCATCTGTGGGCTTTGGATTTTCGAGATCAGAGAAACCCATGGAGAAGTTGAGCACCATGCCGTTCTTAAGCTCTCGGACATTCTTTCCTGTCAAAACATAGCTTGCCTCACGGAATTCGATTCCCATACCAAAACCAACGTTCTTTGTAAAATGTTTTTCGAGATCAGGGCGCTTTGCCTTGATGTGACTCAAAGCCTTCAAATAGACATCTTTGATTTTGACGCCATCTCTGATAGTATCCATTACGCGACTTTGAAGATCAACTAAAAATTCGTAATTCTTTTCTTGTGTTTTGCTGGGATCGATCAAAAAGGTTCGTCCAATGTTGGAGCAATAGAATTTGTAGCGAACAGCGAGTGAGCAAATGATAACACCAGGATGAAGTGTGTCAGAATTCGATGCAGCAGAAGACTTCAAATCATACACACCACCACTCTGAATGATGGGGCTGTAACACCAGTCGAGGTCGTCTTTGTTGTCAACCTTTTGTTATTGTTATTGTTAAATTATGACAAATTAACTTTTTAATACCAAATATGCTATTCCTTTTCGATAAAAAAAAACACTTACTTCAGAGGGCATACGAAGCACCTTTGCCATTTTGGGATTCTCCAATACATCTTCAGTTTGAGCCGAGAGTTTCTCGTGTGTTACAGACTTTTCCTCGTCTACAATGGTAGCCATTTCGTCCATGAAGTAATACTTCATCACATTGGAACTAAGCTTGGCTGCAGTACGCATAGTTCTCTAATATCACTTTAATTTAGTCGACCTGGCATACTGACACAAGTATTATGCATACCACTTCTTCTTCATCTTTGACTGCCAAGCATGCTGAGATTGCAGTACCAACATCAACCTCATCAAACTTCTTTCCTGATTGCTTGAGAGCCTTTGTCCATTCATCCACATTCTTTCCGGTAAATTTGTCTTTGGCAATAACACCCACACGTTTCTAAACACAAAAATCATCATGAGCTTCCTTAAATCTCGCACATCTTTTTTTTTAGATTTTTAAATAAAATTTTCTATTTTACCCCACTCAGTTCTTCGATCAATGGAATATACAATTGAACGTTTTCTTCAGTGTTCTTTCCGCGGCGAATTATATCAACAGGAACCTGTTTATCGCCCTGTTTGATAGTCTCAATCACATCACCTTGAAGAAATAAAATATAATTTAGTCTCAGTACAGTTTCTTTTTCTCTTTTTTTTACAGTATAAAAAAAACTTTTTCTCTCTCTCTTTTTTTTTGTTAATGATGTAGATGTAGTATGCAAGTTTACCCTTCTTCATGCTGCACACAAATGTGATCTTTTCAGGAGTAAGGAGGATCAAAGACTGGAAGATTGGGAATCCAAGAAGCCATGTCTACATAGATGTCTTTCTGTCAGCCAATTGATGATCACAATGACAGATCCAAAAAAAAAGAACTTGCCTGCGCAGTGACAGATTTTCGGTAAGGATTCTCGTAATCTTCATCACCGACGAGCAAAAGAATAGCATCGGTGTCTTGGAATAGTTCTGAATTCGTAGGACTCTGTTCAATTTATTTTTTAGAATGATAAAAATGAATCAATCGCTTGATTATTGTACGATGAGTGTAGGAATTGAAGTTTAACCTGATATCTTTGATAATCAAGTAGGAATTGAAATATTGGATTCTCTTCCACATTACAATCTTCTAGAGAAGAGATAAAGAAAAACAATTAATTCATACCTTCCATTGCGAGATCAAGAATCTGGCCCGTTTGTGGAACCGCTTTGCATCAATTTGTATGCTGGCCATGACCGATCGCTTTAATGCAAGTGCAAGGCACGTCTGCCAAAAAAAAAGCGCTGTCTCGCGTCTAATATAAAAAATCCCGTTCTTGGACTTCTAATGACGTCAGCACACTGTCTTTTCTTCCACTTTTCGTTTTTTTTTTTAATGTTCTATTCTATTTTATTTTAATTTTTATTATTGGATGTGTAGATTATATTTTTTTTTTTGTGATTTGTAGGTTCAAGACCTTGAGCATTAATAAGAATCTAAAATTACAGCTTTTATGATATTTCGATACTTCTTCCTATTTTTCTCTTTAGATAAATATGAGTATTATTCTCTAAATGTGTTGAAATGTGTGTAGCAAATTTCAAGATGCCACGCGAAACATCAATGTTACACGCGACTGTTGGTTAGAAAGCAGGAACAATAAAAAAGGGCTGATTTGCATGAAGATATATATATATATATGTGTGTGTGTGTGTAAAGACATTTTGCTCTTTATCTGAATGTTAGGTATTTAAAAGGAATTGAAATTGAAATTGAAATTGAGGTATACTCATGTATGAATTAATGATAAAATCCCATCAATTGATAAAATACGTCTATAATTCCCTGTAATTGGTACTTTAAATCATTAATCTTTTTAAAGTTAAATGAATAAATAAACAAAGAGGGAGTGAGATTCACAATTAAGTTTGAATAAGTCTCAGTACAGTCACTCCATACCCATCAAGAATAGCTACATGAGAATTGTTTTAATTCGAGGAATGACATCAATTGAAATAACAGTTTCAAATCTACAATGAATAGCTTTCTTTTTTTTTAAAGAAATTGAAACAATAATAATTTATTTTTATAGATATGAGAATGCATTATGCTTTTTTTTTCTACAATTTGTATCCAAAACCAATAAATAGGTTTTTCTTTGCTTTGTTTTATGACAATAATAATGATAATAGTCTAAATGGTTCGATCTTTACTTAATCGCGAAGGGTGCCCATAACCAAGGCCAAGAGAGCCATGCGAACAAAGAGACCATAACGCATCTGGCGGAAGTAAGCGGCTCTTTGGTCAAAGTCAACTTCGGGCTCAATCTCGTTGATACGGGGAAGAGGGTGCATGACAAGAGTGTGAGCCTGAGCTTTGCTCAATACATCGTTGTTGATAATAAAGGCATCCTTGACACGGTTGTATTCCTCCTCAGTAGAGAAACGTTCTTTCTGGACGCGAGTCATGTAAAGAACATCAGTGGTTCCAATGACATCGTCGAGAGTGCGGTAAACGTTCTGGGTAACACCAGCTTCCTTGATCTCCTCCATCAAATCAGCGGGCATAGAGAGAGACTCGGGCGAGACATAGTTGATTGTAACCTGGTAGTAAGCAAGAAGCTTCACAAGACTGTGGACAGTGCGGCCGTTTTTGAGATCACCAACGATAGTGATGGTCAAACCATTGACAGTACCGAGTTCTTCACGGATGGTAAATACATCCAAGAAAGCCTGAGTAGGATGCTCTCCAATACCATCACCAGCGTTGATAACAGGAACCTTGGAGTACTTGGCAGCAATCTGGGCACTACCAGCCTGAGGATGACGGAGAATGATAGCATCGGCGTAACATCCGAGAGTGCGAACAGTATCAGCAAGGGACTCGCCTTTCTGGACTGAAGATGTGGTGGCACTGACAGCGACAACCTTACCACCAAGGCGGTACATAGCAGCCTCGAACGAGGAAGAAGTACGGGTCGAGGGCTCGAAGAACATGGTAGTCATGACACGACCCTGCAACAAGTTGATTGATCCATAACGCTCAACCAAAGTACGCATCTCCTGAGCAACACCGAACAACAAATGCAAATCATTGCGGTCAAACTGCTTTGCACGCAAGATGTGCTTGTTGTAGAAGGGAGAACGGCTGACAACACGTGAGAGTGAAGCAGAGAGCTCGTAGGTTTGAGCTTCATAAGACACCAACTGCTGGTTCTCTGAACCGGCCAACTTGATTGAATCTTCGGCGGAGGCGCGGATAGCCTTCTCGGTCTTCTTAGGAGCAGAAAGAGCGTTTTCAAGCTTGCTGTTCTGGGAGTCCTTGGTGGAAGACTTGACGGCCTGGACCTGTGCAGAGATGTTGCGACCATGGGTACCATCGGAAGAGAAGGTACCATCCATAAAGACAGTCTTCTCGTTCATCACGACTCTAGAGATAGATCCATAAAGGGTGCGACCAGAAAGAGGAGACCATGTAGAGGCATCAGTAGCCCAGACGTGCTGGCGGTCGACCTCAACCTCAATGAAAGTCTCGGGCTGAGCAACCAAGCCAAAGATGCGGCGAGGGTTCTCGTAAAGACGGTCAGAAATATCCTTGAGCTGGAGACGACCCTTGGAAACAGCATCCAAAAGAAGAGGAAGTGTTTCATTGATACCCTCGATCTTGGTAACAGGCTTACCCAATTCTTGGGCCAATTTGCTGGGAGTGGATCCAATCGAGAAACAGTCGACGACATCAAGACTCTTCCACAAAGCTGCCTGATCATCCTTGGTAGGCAAAAGCTTGGTGTTGTTAAAGTCCTCGGAAGCAAAGAAAAGAGAGTAGACGGAGACATCGCAAGACACCTCAAGTCCCTTCTTCTTGCTCATCTCAATCAAAGCCAGATCACTCTTGTTGATCACATTGGAAACGTGGATGACACTATTGTGGAGGGATGCAAGCAACAAAATCGAAGCAAGGTCGGTACCTCTAGCATCAGTAATGATCAAGTGAGAGTTGGGCCATGAAGAGAAGACAGAGTCAAAGACAGAAACCTGACCACTGCCGATCTTGTCGGTGTTAATATAAACGGCACCAGCATCGGCAGCAAGAGAAGCAAGCTGTGAAGCATTCTCAGTGGTGGCAATCACGTTGAGGATATAATCAGTGTGGGCAGACTTGTGAGCAGCAACGTGGGTGGACTCAAAGGAAGATGTGTTGATAACATCTTGAGCGACAGCGGATAAGGTGGTGAAACCAGCGCAGACGGATGCCTTGGAGACAGCACCAAAGTCCTGACCCTTGGGCAAGAAAGCGTTGATGTTGAAGAGACCTGGCAAGGTTGCGGTGGTGTGACCGGTCTTGTAATCGATACCGAGAATCTCGTACGAGCCACTGGGGTTGCGAGCAAGAGCCTCAATAAAGACCTTGGCGCACTTGACATTGGTCAAAAGAGGAATGTCATAGTCAACGGCCATTCTACGGGAACGGTAACCCTTGGACATGTAAGAAGCAGGGCGGCGGTAACGGTTGCGAGAAGGCAAGTTGATGTACAAGTCAATCAAGTTATTGGCCAGATGTTGTTGGAGAGAGTACTCAGCCTTGAGAGTATCATCACCTGAACCATCCAAAACCTCGAGGTACTTGACAGGAATGTTGTGCTCCTGGATAAAATCGGCAGTACCAGCGGTAGCGAAAATAGTGTATCCAAGTTCGTGGAGCTTTCTTACAGAAGGAAGCATTTCCTGCTTCTCCTTGTAAGAACCGATAGACAACAAGATGTTCTTCTTAGGCAAAGTGAATCCAGTGGCGACAAGAGCCTTGAGGTAAGCAGAATATTTGTCCTTGCCGAAACAGGCGACTTCACCAGTGGAAGCCATCTCAACACCCAAAACGGGATCAGCTCCAGACAAGCGGCTGAAAGAGAACTGAGGAACCTTTACACCAACATAATCCTTGGGAATGTTAACCTTGGGGTAAGGAGTGACGGGAAGACCAAGCATGGCATTGGTAGCCATCTCGATCAAGTCGACACCAGTAACCTTGGACACGAAGGGGAAGGAACGAGCAGCGCGGACATTGCACTCAATAACCTTGATCTCATTATCCTTGGCAATGAATTGAATGTTGAAAGGACCGGTGACATTGAGGGCACGACCAATCTTAGCGGTGGCAATCTCAATCTTGCGCACGGTCTCGGGGTCCAAATCCTGGGGAGGCAACACAAGAGTGGCATCACCGGAGTGAACACCAGCGTTCTCAATGTGCTCAGAGACAACGTGCATGATCATCTTTCCGTCTAAAGCAACAGCGTCCATCTCAATTTCCTTGGCTTCCTCAATGTACTTGGAGATAACAACGGGGTGGTCGCGGGATACAGCAGCAGCCTCCTTAAGGTAAGACTCGAGATCATCCTTAGAAAATACAACGTTCATGGCAGCACCAGACAAGACGTAAGAAGGACGAACGAGTACAGGGTACCCGACCTTGTTACAGAAGCTTTCGGCCTCATCAAAGGAGGTAAGCTCTCTCCACTGGGGCTGGTCAACACCAATCTGATCGCACATACGAGAGAACTTGTATCTGTTCTCGGCGTTGTCGATCATCTCGGGGGAAGTACCAAGGACCTTGACGTTCTGGCGGTAAAGAGGAAGAGCGATGTTATTGGGGGTCTGACCACCCATAGCCATCAAGACACCGGAAGAACGCTCAATTTCATAGATATCGAGGACACGTTCCATGTTGATGTTCTCGAAGTACAGACGATCGGCCTCATCATAATCAGTGGACACAGTTTCGGGGTTGTAGTTGACCATGACCGTCTTGATACCCTTTTCGCGAAGGGTACGGATAGCGCGAACAGCACACCAATCGAACTCGACAGAAGAACCAATACGATACACACCCGAACCGAGAACCATAATACCATTGTCATCAAAGGTGATATCGTGCTCAACAGCATTGTAGGTCATGTAAAGGTAGTTGGTGAAAGCAGGGAACTCGGCAGCGACTATATATGTATATTATAAGTATCATATTACTATTGCTACTATTTCTATTAGTGATAAAAAATTAAAAACTTACCAGTATCGATCTGCTTGACAAATGGTGTTACACCATATTCCTGACGAAGTCTGCGGACAGCCAATTCATTGCTGTTAATTTTGTTAGCGATCTGACGGTCGGAGAAACCAAGCTGCTTGGCAGAGCGGATCATGTTTCCGGGAATGTTAGCCTTGGAGAAACCCTCGAGACGCTTGTCAAGGTTAACGATGCGCATCAACTTGTTCAAGAACCATTTGTCAATGTTGGTCAATTCCCAAATACGATCGACAGTGTAACCATCGTTCATGGCATTGGCAATAGCGAACAAACGCTGGTCAGAGGGGTTGCGGAGCTCATCATCAAGGTTAGTGTTGTCAACATAGTCGTTCTAATAATATTTTTTGGAAGATGTTTGTTTTTTTTTAGTACAATTGGTTTTGCTCACAGAACTAAATGTTTACTTACGGCACTAAAACCAACAAAGTTGTAATCGATAGCGCGGATAGCCTTTTGGATAGTTTCCTCAAAGGTTCTACCAACGGCCATGACCTCACCGACAGATTTCATGGAAGAGCTCAAAGCGGTGCTGACACGGTTAAACTTCTTGAGATCCCATCTGGGGATCTTGACAACAACGTAATCGAGTGAAGGCTCGAAACAGGCGCAGGTAACCTTGGTGACACTGTTTGAGATCTCATTCAAAGGAATACCGAGACCCAACTTGGCAGCGACGAAAGCAAGGGGGTATCCGGTAGCCTTGGAAGCAAGAGCAGAAGAACGCGAGAGACGAGCGTTGACTTCAATGATGCAGTACTCCTTGGAGAAGGGGTTAAGAGCATACTGGATGTTACATTCGCCAACAACACCCAAGTGACGGATGACATTGACAGCAGTGGTACGGAGCATGTTGTAATCCTCATCAGACAATGTCTGGGAAGGAGCGACAACAATGGAATCACCGGTGTGAATACCAAGAGGATCAAAGTTCTCCATGTTACAGACAGTAATACAGTTGTCCTGGCAATCACGAACGACCTCATACTCGATTTCCTTCCAGCCCTTCATCGATTTCTCGACCAGAACCTGAGGAGAGGTGGCAAAGGCCTTGTTGCAAAGGGCGATCAACTCCTGTTCGTTGTCGGCGAAACCAGAGCCAAGTCCACCGAGGGCATAAGCAGCACGAGTAATGACAGGGTAACCGATCTGCTTTGCAGCAGCAAGAGCCTCAGGGATGCTGACGGCAGAGGCAGAAGGAGCGGACTTCTCGTTGATTTCAGACAAGGCCTGAGCAAACAAATCACGATCTTCGGTGGTGATGACAGTATCGATCTGGGTGCCGAGAACTCTGACGCCAAGAGACTCGAACTCATCCTTAAGCTTGATACCAACGTTGAGAGCAGTCTGACCACCAAATGTGACGTAGATACCATCAGGCTTCTCGAACTCGATGACCTTGCGAACGAAATCAGGTGTGACGGGCAAGAAGTAGACCTTATCGGCGAGACCCTTGGAAGTTTGAATTGTGGCAATGTTGGGGTTAATCAAGATGGTGTAGATGCCTTCTTCCTTCAAGGCCTTGATAGCCTGGGAACCAGAATAATCGAATTCACCGGCCTGACCAATGGACAAACCACCGGAGCCGAGAACGAGAACCTTGTTAACCGAAACACGGGGGTTCTTGGCAATGTTGTCGGCCTTGAGACCTCCGGGCATCTTGACAGGAACAAGTTTCTTCTCAGCAAGACAGTCCTTGATGCTATTGATAAAGACATCAAAGAGGAACTCTGTGTCGCGAGGTCCTGGAGTAGATTCGGGATGGAACTGGACAGAAAAGATGGGAAGAGTCTTGTGGATGATACCTTCGTTTGAGCCGTCGTTGGCATTGACAAAGAGCTCCTCGAAATCAGCGGGGAGAGTGGTGGTATCAACAGCATAACCATGGTTCTGAGATGTTATGTAACAGCGACCGGAGATAGAGTTGGTACAGGGAATGTTTTGACCACGGTTACCGTACTTCATCTTGATGGTCTTGGCGTTAGCAGCAAGGGCCAAGATCTGGTGACCGAGACAGATACCGAAGATTGGCTTCTTGGTGTTCTTGAGCACGGTACGTACGTTGTTGATGGTGGCCTGGACCGTGGTGGGGTCACCAGGACCGTTGGAAAGGAAGAGACCATCATAAGAATCAACAGGTTCGGCGGTGAAATCGTAGTTCCAGGGAACAACCTTGAGCTCGACACCACGGTAAACGAAGCAACGGATCTGGTTGTACTTCATACCGACATCAACAGCAATGACACGGATAGTGCGAGTACCACAGGGGGTCTTGAGGGCCTTCTTGGGGTCGGGCTTGTAGAGCTTGGGCTCCTTGATGGAAACCTCGGCGACCAAGTTGCGCTTGTTGGGATCAACCCAGTCAACATCCTGATATTCTTGCATCCAACGCTCAGCTGAGACGTTCTTTGTGAGACCAAGGGCAGATGCAGCGGAGTCTAACACAGAGACGGTGGTCTTGGGGAACAAGATCTTTGCGAGAAGAACACCCTGGGTTCTGATTTTCTTGGTCAAGGCACGGGTGTCAATACCATAGATAGCAGGGACATCATTCTCCTTGAGCCAGGTTGAGAGAGAGGAAGAAGCCAAGAAGTGGGAGTAGTCAGCGGCATAGTTGCCGACGATCAGACCGGCAACGTGGATCTCTGAAGACTCAAAGTATTTGGGGATACCCTCGAGGATTTCGTCCATAACCTTGCGGTCAGGAACACCATAGTTACCGACGAGAGGGAATGTAAGGACAAGGATTTGACCGCGGTAAGAGGGATCGGTCAATGACTCAGGGTAGCCAACCATACCTAATCATTGACTAGGTTTAAACAGGCGAACTTTTTTTTGGACAATATAAAACCAAAAAAAAAACTTACCAGTCTGGAAGACACACTCTCCAGAAATGCTCTTTGTTTCTGAGCCAAATGAAATACCCTGATAGCTTGCTCCGTCCTGCAGAACCAGAGCAGCTGTTGTGACATCTTTGGGGTTATCGACTGCAGTTACAGCACGATGAGGAGCAGATGGAGATCGGGGAGTGAGGGGAAGTGGGGTAGCATTGGCAGCAGGAGCCAAAATGCGAGCGCCCAAGCTTGTATTATGTGCAGTGCCAGCAGCGGTGACAGGAGGAATAGGGATGTTTGATGCCATTTTTGTTTTTAGAGTCTATGTGATGCTTGTGTTTTGCTTATATATAAATGTACAGATGCTTGCTGTTCTTTGAGAAAGCCTTTGATGAGCAAATACGCACAGACACACAGACACATACATATATGTATTATATATTATATTTTATATATGGGTCGTTAGAAACTTTGATCTCAATTATAGTACACACAAAGACACACAAAACGCCAATAACAATTACTTTTTTGTTTGATTGAGTGTCTTTCGTAAATGGGTGTTCACGCGGGAACAGAGAGTAAATATAAAGAAGAAGGGGTGGTTTTTATTTGAAAAAGGGTATTCCAGGAATCGTCAGCCAAGGGAGCTGAGACGTTCATTGCTTCAAGGAAGACGTGGTTTTTATAGGCGTCTCTCCTTCATTGAAAAAAAAAAATTTCGCTTGTTTATTTTTTCTTACTCCGGAAGACAGTCCAGTCACACGGTTTAAGTAATCTGTCTCCTTTCTTTCTCTCCTTTTTTTTTTGTTTTTTTTTTATTGCCCAATGAATAATTCTTGGCAGTTAATCCCCGTGCCCGGCTACCGTGCTGGCCAATTGAATCGACTAGAAGAGTAAAATAGGACTGCGGTCTTTGCTTTGTGCCAAACTAATCTCAGCCCTTTTCATAGATTACAAGTAATTCCGAAAACCAATTGAAACACAAGTGTAACTCGAGGTACGTACACTTACTTTACTGTGTAGATTTGTGAGTCATCAATGACTCTTTAAGATGTTCTTGACAGCAAGACTTTCAACTTTGACAACCGATTCAACCCTCAGATATCAAACGGATCGAGATATTACAGACCGATCAAAACGTACATATATATTCTAAAAAAAAATTGAATAGAATATGAATTATAAATAAAAATAAATAAGATAGATGGATAGATATAATTATATTTACAAATGTAGTATATCTATTTAATTTTACAATCGATCAAGCAAGAAAATCTAGTTAGTCCCAAAGCGAACCAAATTTTTCATCAAATAAGTTGGCAAGGCACGTGATCTTTGACCAAGAGAGAAAGAACAAAAAAAAAAGCTGCAAAACGCATACACCACAACTCAGGTTCAAAGTAATCAGTTACAGCCCAGCAATAGGTTTGTAAAGTATAACTTTATTTTATTTTACAATGATCGATTTTCGAAAGGTACCAAGCTGTACTTCCGTTGGTGTATATCTTATCTACCAATATGTTTCTGAAGATCAGATAGTTGTGGCTTGTTTTTGGGACATATGTAGATATATATATATATATATATATATTTATTTAAACCAACAAAAAAAAAGGATATGAAAAAAATTGACTGTGTATTCAAATAGTCACACACGCACATACTATAAGTCAATTTTTATATATATTTTATAGTGTAGCCAGAGTAACGTTACATTAAGAATTTTCCGAATTAAAACACGCTTGAATGCACTTTTTTAAATCCTTTTTTAAAATAATAAAAATAATAATAATATCCTAGTGGTATGTGTGTAACTTCTTATTCTTACATGTATAAATTTTATCAGATTTTTAATTAGCAATTATTGTTTAAGAATATCAGTAATAATATTATATGCCAACCGTCTATTTGTGACAAGGGTTAATTGCTGTCTTGTACTGACGTACTGACGTACTGATAAAATTTAAATCTATGTCTAACAATCCTATTTACACAGATTTATTACAGATCTAAATGCCTGTATATTAATCTGATATCTTGAAAGTAAAGGTCTGAAGATAACGATAAAGATTAGATTCTTATTTATTTTTATTAATATTTAATAAACTTACCAAATATTCAGAGTCTTTGCTTTGAAAATAATGATTTTATTATTAAGCATATAAGAATAAAGTACTTGGGTCCCTAAAATCATATCTATGTATATTGCTTTATTAAAGGTGTAATTACATACTGATTCTGATTCATAAAGGAATGTTTAAAATCAGAATACTCAAGATACTTCCAGCAACTCGGGACATAGTCGTGTGACTATGATTTTGCAACCCTTTAAGATTTATGTAAATATTCGTTTTATTTTTATTAATTATATTATTCTTATTCTTATTCTTATTTCTTATTTGACTTTATGAATTCATTTATACAATGTATATATATATAAAAGATGATAAATAAAGGGTTCGGTATATTATATGCCAAAAATAGTACCATAATTTGGGGGTAGCTTATATTTTAAGCTTAATAAAATTAACATAATTACAGGCCATGAGCTATTTGAGCAATGTACACACAACTTGATTGAATGAATAGTTTGTAACCGGATATTATTTTATACATTTTATGTGTGTGTCTATATATGTATTAATGTGATGTTTAAATCGGTGATTTTGAGAGATAATAATGCAAACTAGTATTGAATTTCATCAAATAAGATATATAGCTTTTACTATTTTAATCCTAGGACCCTGTAAAGGTATTTTGTGTACAGACGAGCGGCATAATGATAATAACAATAGTAATAGTGAATTCATTTCAAAGGAATGGTGATAATGTTCACGTCAGATCCGCGCACGACGACATGGTCATATACTCCAATAGGTGATTCTAGTTGGTCAATCCGAAAACGATTGTTCTGACTATCTGTTCCACACAGCTTTCCTTGGACAGTTGTGTTGCCATGCATCTCTAGGGTTGCCATTGGCATCTCTTTGGTTACATTAAGCCAGAATGAAAGGTACCGAGAACGTAATTTTTGGTGTGAATCTGACATTTAGACAAAGCTATAATTTTGTTTGTTTGTTTGTTTGTTTGAACAATAATGAGTGTATTGGGTGACTGTCATTTTCTGTTCCTCTCTTGTGAGCTTGATTAAACTTGTGTATGTGTACAGATAAATAGATATTTAAAAATATATTGGTCTATAAATAAACGAATAGTCAAGGTAAGTGAAGCTTTTGGTAATATTTGCAGCAAAAGAGAAAAAGAAAACATTGTTTAAAGAAGCAAATTCTCAGATGACTACGACAAATGTGTGTCTGTAGTTACTATTTTACGCCGCGTGTGAAAGCAAGAGAGATAGAAAAGAAAGTGTTCAAAATGCGAGATCTGCTCTCCTGCAGAATTTAGGCTTTAAAACAAAAAAAAACTCTCTTTTATTTTTGTTTAATTGTGAATAATGTATTCGTGCATATTTGTACACAAAAGGATGTCTTAGTCCCTATTGCTTTCACAAGTATCGCAGCTTACATGTGATGTACCTTTGATTTATAGCTTTCTTTTAATTAATGGGGAATTTGGTATTATCACTGATACTATGACTATCAAGTAAATTATCTATATGTTTATATATTCTTTTTGTGTATGTGTGTGTGTGTGTGTGTGCAATTGTATGTAATTCTTCGTGGAATGCAAGTAATTGGTAATCAGAACCAATGCCCAGAACAGAAAAGAAAATATTAAAAACATAGCACTGTCAAAAAGGTTTCTCTTTCAATTTCTTTTTTTAGCCCAAATAAAAGAAGACGACATATAAACGGAGAAGATCCGGACCTTTTTAGTTCTACTTTTGGTTTATTTTGATTCCTTTTCTCTATATAATGTGATGTCATTTAAACTATCAAAAAGTAAAACTACTCAAGAATCTGGTTCCTGCGAAATGTAAACGATTGTTTATTGATGGACCAATCCTCTCCAAGCTTAGTTTAACTAACTCAAACTATTTGGGTCGGAGAAAGTATTCAAAAAGACTTCTTGTTAAACATTGTAGTCAATTGAACTCAAGAGTCAACACACCATATGGAAATCCTTGCGAGATCAAGCAACAAGACGGACAGGTCAAACGACCAAGATTAGACTTTTTCCAATTGAGCCAATGGTAATAAGAAATGAAAACAAGCAACGGACTTTCTACTGAGATGAAACAAGGCCGTAGTACAGGTTGCTATCGTTACTAGTAAAGTTGCTCACATGAGGTCAGATCCAACGATCAGCTTTTGTATATATTGAGGAAAAAAAATGATTTATTAAGGCAACAATATCTTATTCTAATAATTTATATATAATTATACTTGCCTGATATTAAGAAGAGTAATTAATACCAACACTAACACTAACACTAACACTAACATTAACACTAACCCAAATCCTAATAAGATTAACCATGTCGCCAGTAAATGACTTGAATTATTATTATTATTTTTTTGATTTTTTGATGTTTGATTTTTATTTTATACATATATAATATGCATTTCTTATTCCGCATTCATAAGCGCTGTGTGTGAGTGTGTGTGAGTGTGAGTGCGTGTGTGACAATGATGTTTTGAAAGTGTATATATATACAGACATTCAATTTCTTGCGTCTAATTCTTTTTATTCACTTCTCACTTCTTTTTGACCCATTGTCTTAATAATGCCAGCTCCTATTGAATACACTCCCCGTCGCATGAGTAACATCCTCAAACAAGACATTAGCTTTGAGTAAGTAATATGTCCTTTGTTATCTCATCCGTACCTGACATTTATTCATTTATTCATCTATTCATTTACTTACACACTTCCCCCTTTTGTTTCTTGCCTTTTACTTTCGTTCCTTTACTTTTATAGGCCATATGAGTTTCAACTCTATCACCCTCAGAATAACGTCAAGGATGTATTTGAATCACACGATCTCGAAGCTTCATTTTGCCGCGATTTCGCTTGTTGTGGACTGGTCCTTAATGATCTTCATGATCTTCTCCAGCACTATGAAGAGTGCCATGTGCGTCTAGAAGAAGAGGATGATAATGCTAGTCTCTCTGATGAAGACCACGAATCATGGTCTCCCCCTTCATATTCTCTTACTTCTTTTGATGACTCCCCAACAAATCCCCTCAGTCAAGATATTCAAGACATTCAACTTCCAAAAATCAATTCAATCAAGAAAAAGGCTGCGGCATATCTATCTGATCTTTATAATTCTAGTGCAACTGTTTCCCCCTCTTCTTCTTCTTCTACCATGTCATCAGAAAATGAGTTCATCGACACACAGCTTGTCGATGAAGATTCTGCTTCAAAGTCTCAAGGCAAAAAACGTTCTATCTGTCAGACTGTTGGCTCGGCCAATGCGCTTGATCTCTTGACACAGCCCACATCAAAAAAGTTTGCGCTCTCAAGTTCTTCAACCAGTGACCTCCCCACTCCTGTCTTAATAGACGAAGATATCCTGGCGCAGGCAGGTGCTTTACTGGCAACTGCCAACACAAGTATGTTCACATGTCACCAATCTTATAGATATAAAAATAGCATCATTAACCTTTTTGACTTCTATTTAGATTCAAACGCTGATAAACCCTACAAGTGTCCAGTCTTTGGTTGCGACAAAGCGTACAAGAATCCAAACGGTCTCAAATACCACAATCAACATGGTCACTGCAATCTAGTGTCGGATGAAAGTGAAAATGTTGCCTCAAAACCTTACCAGTGTACAATTGGTGAATGTGGCAAGCGCTACAAGAACCTAAACGGTCTCAAATACCACATTGAGCACTCTCACATGGCAGCTCTAAACCACACCTTGGCAACTTTTGGTTCTACCATCTTTCCCCCCTCTGTACAACCAATAGGCCCCAATTCATATCCATTTGATAATTTGACTGGAGATGCACAAAACAACCCCCCGGCCACACCAATAGCCCTTCCAGAACTGTTTTAAAGAAGAAGAAAACAGGTGCAATCTCTTGACACAATTATACATACCTTCCTTTTCTTTATTGTCTAAAGAAAAAGAAAGAAAAAAAAAGTCTTTTGTTATTGTTATCATTATTTTTGTAAATACACATCCTTTTCCCCATGCTATCTTGTCTAATGAAGTCTAAAGTGATAAAAATGTTTGACCATTAAAGAAGAGATATATCAGTACACTAGAGTATACCACAGCACACTATAGGTTGTAATGATGTGTGTTCAATTAATAATGTTATATTTGTATATCTTTGTCAATCAAACAATTAGTGCGAAGTTTGTTGTGATTCCTTTTCTAAGCAAAAAATGGTTTACAACTGTTACACTTTATCCATGAGCCACCTTTATTTTTTTAAGCCCTTTCAGCAATATATATATTTCTTTAAATATGTATATATATACTTTATTAAATAGATTATCGGTAGAGAAACACATATTTATATGAGAGTAAGAATAAGCCTATATAATTTAATCCTCTGACTCTTGTCAAAATGAAAAATAAATAAAAAGAAGTGTTTAGTTTCATCTACATTATTTTCTGAATTGTACATTGTACTGTGTAATACACATCCTGTGCAAGTGTATTGAGCAAGAATAGTAAGACCCATGACGGTAAATAGAGTGTGTACTATGTAAGATTCTTCTTCTTATACTACGTTAAGCTACTTTAAGCTACTTTGAACGGATAAATAAACTAACGTATATATATATATGTGTGTGTGTCTGGGTGTAATTAGCATTGACACCCGATTGACGTTCTCCCTTGTAATCTCTTGACTTTTTTTTTGTGTGAAAATAAAGCAAGATGACTGGTCTCTTTGTACAATGATCAAAGTTTATACTTTCGTTGTGTAGAAGCATCCTACAAGATACTCTAGGAATATCTTGGTACGACATATGGTTACGCCAATGCACTGATTTGTATTTTAAGGTGCGTCACCCTGAAGGCTTCAAAGCCTGTTTATTCTTTTTTATTATTATTATTATTATTATTATAATAGTGATAATAAATAAATATAATATAATATGGCATAATTCAATTGTAAAGAAAATGATATGCAAATTACGATGAATTGTAATAAAGTAGGTGCACATATAATGCGATCATACATCAAAATATAATTGTTTTTACCACCCAGGCAGGGGGTAAACTTGGACCGTCTGTATTGCCATCTGCATGTCCAGTTATTTCCTCATTTGCTTTATAGAGCGGTTTGCAGAATATTCTTATTCTTGAATACAGGGTATTGGTTTTATACCTAAATATTTGACAGTGTATTTTAGAACGTCTAATTGTTATCGTTATTATTGCACTGAGTTCGTTATTCTGTTTCAATACGCACAAAACAAATCGTCCAGAAATTGAAACCGAGGGTGTGTATTATTTTGATGTTTCGAATATAGTTTTCAGTTGTTTCTCTTTACATGCCTACATCAATAGATGTCTTGTTGGCGGGTGCATATTTTGTCATATTTTATTTTAGCTTGATGGTAATGCATTACTACTTGACAGCTTATTCATGCCTTCGGACGCCATTTTAATCGTCGTGCCCCATGAAATAGACCTTATATTAACAAGCTAGATTGTGCGAAACAACAATAGATTATTTGCTTTCGCACTTGATATTCCAGGGATAAAGGTTTATTTCGTATGTTTTAGACAAAAACATCTCAATGCTTTACTGACCTGTTTTTTTTTTGGATACTGTGTTTGGGTATCTGGAGCGTAATACCAAACAAAATTTACTTAACTAGCCTATGTTTTGAATCTTGTCCAATCGTTTCAGCTCGATCATGATTAGGGTCTTTAGTTATTATTCCGCTTTGAATGTTAGTGAAATACGCAGGGTCTTCAATCATTATATTCTACTAATTCACAAGAACTCTATGAACAATAAAGCAAAAGAAAAAAATAAAAACAAATAATGAAGACTAAAAGATGGACACAAACCAAGGAATTCTTTATTAGCAATGTTTCATCAATATACATTAAAAAACGGACTTAAATTTCTCAGAATCTTTGCCGTGGTTCAAGTTTTTTTTTGTATTGTTTATTGGAAAGTAAAATCAATAGCGTGGTTCAAGATGAGCCAGCCTTATTCTCTCTGGGTTTGCACGGTGATGTGCTCTAAATTCGGTCAGTCCAGATTCACGTTTTTATTATGATTATTTTTATACAATGAGCGCCGCCCGGAATGCACACACAGTGTGATGAAGAAAGGACAAAGCGGGTATAACGGTATTTATTATTATTGTTATTATTTTCAAGAGGGAGGAAATATTTATTACGTTCAATTACAACCAAGTTTTCTACATAATTAAAGAGGTGGACCATGCAGCTGGAGTAAATCAAGGCCATTTGAAAATCTTGGTATCCGATCTCGTTTATTTAATTTGATCAGCTAGAATGGACTCCGTTTCATGTGTACCCAAGACAAGCAAGCACTGGAGGTGTCTACATCCCTATCTGGACCAAGTACCAGGTATTTGAAAATTAGGAAGCTGCCAAACTAAAACGTTGCCACAAACATGAACATGAACATTATTTTGTGCCCATCGAAATCCGAGTAAACTACACCTCTTGGTAGATAGCCAATGTATAATTCAAATCAGTTGTATCACCTTTGTAAAAATAAAAAAGGGATCTACGTGAAATTATTGATGTATACATTTGGTGGATCCTTTTGTCCGTGGCACGTTCGTAATGGACTTGTGCAACACTATAGAAACTCTTGCCTTTCCTTTTTCTTTTTAAAGATTATATAGCCAAGTTCTCCTTGTATTAGTCCATTCCCTTTTGCCCAGTCCGAGCCCCATCCTCTTCCTTTCTTTACCTCCCTCTCCTTTCCCTCTTCCTCCAACAGGACTAACGGCAGTCTTTCTATTACATTCACTAAAAAACACACAAAAACATAAATCAACAACGGCTATCGAGTGCTATTAGCCGTCCGCCCATACCCTTCCTTTCCCACATTACGGCTATTACTTTACAACAATGGCTCAACATTCCTTCCAACTTGTCACCATCTTGGCCACCATTTCGACCGTCATCACCAATGTTCACGCCTCACCTCTCTGGGTAGCTAACGACAGACACGAAGTGTTCAACAAACGTGCAGAATCCAGTGAAGCTTCAGCTGCCTCTTCCAAGCATGCAGGTAAATAATTTTACAAGAAAAAAAATCGCAAAAAATAATTGCGAAAAATAATCACACACAAAAATTCACTGATTTTATGACTGTAATAATAATAACAATAATAACAATAATATTATTATGTACATAATAGAGTCAACACACTCTAAAGCAGAATCCACCCCCACACCTACCCCCACCACCACCACCACCGCTAAGCATACTACGGTTGCAAAGGAAGCTGCCAAGGAAAGCACCAAAGAGAGCACCAAAGAGAGTGCTCACCCAACTACGACTACCAAGAAGAGCGCTTCTTCCAAAGCCAGTTCGACTGCCAGTTCTGGAGCCAAGGCCCACGAAAGTGGTTCTGCAAATTCAGCCACTGGCTCTGGTGTAGTCGCACACACTGTATCAGGATCTGCCTCGCCCTCTAGCACTGGTGCTGGTGCGATAAGCAATTCTGCCCAATCTGAAACTGCTTCATCAGGCATGTCATCGGGAGCAGTTGGTGGCATTATCGCTGCTGTATGTGTCGTAGTAGTTGGTGCACTTGCATTTGTGATGGTGCGTCGCAAGAGAAAGGCTCGCGGTGTGCCCAAGAACTTGAAACCTGATCCTTTCACCATGGGTTTTGGAAGTCATAATCCTCCTCCTCACGAATCAATGTCCTCGTTTAACAATCCTTCTGCTTATGCAACCATGACACCCACCCTGGTTGCCGCTGCCGCCCCTTTGAATACATATTCCACTGAAAAGGTTGCTGCTCAACCGATCCCTGCCATGGATCCTTACATCAATGACTCTGAGAACGAATCCCTCGGCATATTTACTGTAATGACGACGTACATGCCTACCCTTAGTGATGAACTGGAGATCCAGCCTGGAGATCGCGTCAATATGCTGATGGAGTTTGACGATGGCTGGTGCCGGGGCATTAACCTATCCAGGGGAAATGAACTGGGTGTGTTCCCCAGGTACTGTGTTGAGCAAACATCTGCACCTACTCAAACCGCACCCAAGACTTTCACTGAGAAAGAGAATGACAGAACCAAGCGTGTGAGCTCCATGTACATGGGATAAAAGAGAATGAAGCAAATCTTCTAGACATTTAAACATTCCTCCTTTTCTTTTCAGTTTTCTGCTTCAAATCTTTATATTTTATTTATTCTATCCAGGTTTACTTTTGTGCCCTTTAAATGACTTTAGTTTACCATATACTTTATTTCACCCTTGCTTCATTTCTACCTTGGTCTCCTTCTAATTGACTACTTCTATTTCTATTCTACGACATTATATTTCGTTTCATTAAATAAATAGAAAGTTTGGTTGATCTCTTCCTCTTCTTCTTTTGTTGTGTTATCAGATCGATCTTTAGTACTATCTATTATGTAATTACGGACTAATAGCCGAGTCAATAATTAGGTTGCATAATTGTCTTATATAGAAACATCAGGATCAAATAAACAGATAAAGATAATAGCAGCTGTAGTGCTTTCTTTTGATTTAAAGAAGGGTAAAAAGAAGGAAGAAAAAAAAGAAAAAAAAAGAAAAAAAAAGGTTTGAGACTCAGCGTAAAACATCGAATCATTTTTTTCTTTTCTTATTTCCAAGAGCGCACAAACCTCTTCTTCATGTATCCTATTACTCGCCCCAGACTTGCTCTGTTATTCAAGCGCCCGGGTCCAGTTGCCTGTACCCGCAATTCATCATCATATAGCAGCAGCAACAGCAACAGCAACAGCAACAGCAATAATAGCGATAATCGTAACCAAAAAAGTAGAAAGCCTTTCATCACCACTCCAAGTCGATCCGACAAGCTAAATGAGACCCATGTCCAAAGCGAACAACAATTTATGCCTATTGTGGATATCCCCACAAACGAATTTGCTCACAATGTATTCTTTTCAATGCACATGCCGTTGATGGGTCTAGAAGAGAACCAACGTCGATCGTTTATGTCTCAATTCTTTTGTACGCCAGAAGAACAAGAAGCTAATGAAGGTAATAACAATGACAATTGAACAGGTCCAAAGTTGAACACTTTACACGCTATTTAAGGAAGAAATGGTTTTTCATTTAGCAGAATTAATTTGCTCATTTTTTTGACTTTTATTTCTCTTGTTGTTGTTATTGTTGGTAGCTAATGCTGAAGATGCTCATGGTGAACTGGTGGCCCGCCATATGATGGAATTAGAACCATTTAACCCACCAGCCCCGCCTGGCACAACAACAAGTCACAATTGTCCGTCCACAACTACTACATTTACGATTAGTATGGAGGAATTGGCATCAATGTCTTCAGGTCGATCTTCTTTATTCTTTCTGCGAGAGAATGAAGAGATGATTGATTATTTGACCGCTATGCATGACAAGCTCAAAGCACAAGAAGAGCAGGCTAGGGCTGTGAGTGAGAGAATGGATAAGAATAGGAAGAAGAAGAAACTTCGTTTTTTTGATTCTGAAAAGACCAAAGACGAAGAGTGATATTATGAAAAGGTCATTGTATTTTCTTGTAGATATCCCCCCCTCCCACCCTCCCCCTTCTCCCTTGCCTTCAATATATTCTCTTATTATTATTTTGCCTATTAACTATAAATGCTCATGTACACATCCTTACAATAAATTTAAATTCATCACAGTATCAACATTAATTCGTTGTTTTGTTTTTGTTTTTTTTGATATATATATATTTTTAATGATAAATAAAAAAGAAAGGCAAAAACTTAGATTTTTGCTTGTGTGTGTGTGTGTGTGTATTTGTATTTGAAAGGTGTAAAGTACAAAAATTTCATTCAATTAAATCTCTCTATGTACAACTCGTTTATCGCAATGATGGCTCTAATAGCTGCACAGTTTGAATTATCTTATTTTGAGGCCTTGGGTGCCTCCTCCTTCTTTACCTCGACAGGCTTAACTTCCTTCTTTGCCTCGACAGGCTTAACTTCCTTCTTGACCTCGACAGGCTTGGCCTCCTCCTTCTTGACCTCGACAGGCTTTGATTCTTCCTTCTTGACCTCGACAGGCTTGGTCTCTTCCTTCTTGACCTCGACAGGTTTTCCCTCCTCCTTCTTTACCTCAACAGGCTTTACCTCCTTCTTTACCTCGACAGACTTGGCCTCTTCTTTCTTTACTTCGGTAGGCTTTGTTTCCGTCTTCTTGGGCTCGACAGCTTTTGCGGTCTCGGTGGGCTTGACCTCAGTAGCAGGGGCAGACTTTTGTTCGTCAGTCTCGGAAGTAGCTTCCTTGACCTTTCTGGGGCGCTCTACACGAGCAACCTTGAGAGAAACAGTGCGTCCATCCAAGACGATATCTTGGAATTTGGCAAGCGTCTTTTGCTGTTCTTCTTCGGATTCGGTCTCCACAAATCCGTAACCCTTTGAGCGACCACTTTTTTTTTAATAAAAAAGCAAGAATTGGAAGATCTGGTTAGTATACTGGCTTACTACCCGACTCTCAAATATAGACTTACTTCTTGAGTCTGGCAACGGCAGCAGACTTAATGTTGTAGCCCTTGAAGATAGCAACAAGCTCCTCATCTGTGGTGGCAAAAGGAAGGTTTGCAACAAAGATTCTAGTCTTGGAGTCCTCTGCTGGCTCTCTAGGCTTGATCTCTCTGCCCTCACGGTTTTTGTTCTTGCGTGCTCTGCGACCAGGGCGGCTCTTGCGGACAGTTTCGTCATCGGTAGTTTCGGATTTGGAGTGGTCTGCAGATATACCAGCGGCAACAGCAGCAGCACCAGCGGCTGTGGCACCAGCAGTAGCAGCAACAATGGCAGCAGCAACGGGCTTGCTGATATGCTTCTCCTTGGATACTTCACCTACGCGGACGGAGGTCTCGTCCTCAGACTCATCCTCGGCAGTGACACGACGACGGCTCAATCTCTAAAAATTATTCATGTAATTTTGTGATATATATTTAGTTATCGATGTTCAAGCACAACTTATCTCTCCAACAAAAAAATATAACAAAAAAAACTAGTATATGTGTATGTATATGTGCTATTATTGTGTTTGGTGGTTTGTCCGCAAAAGTGCTTAGGTGTGTGGGTGTGGGTGTGGGTGTGTGATTGGGTAGGCGTGAGCGTACTTGCCTTTTTGGCACTGCGCTTACGGGTACGACGGGCCTTGGTTGGTCCAGTCTTTGGTGCCTTGGGACGAGCTGCTTCGACGTTAATCTCGCGTCCATCAAGTTCCTTCTTGTTCAAGTCTTTGGTGGCCTTCTCAATTTCTGCGAGAGAAGAGAAGGTGACGAAACCGTAACCGAGGGAACGGGGTCCACGAGTAATAATAGTGGCGTCCAATCTATTAAAAATATATTAGTAAGAAAAATACACGTATACAAAGCAAAAGATTTTGGTTTCAAATGTTTATCTCCTTGACATATTTTCATTCGATTGTATTACATCTTCCCCATAACAAAGAGGTAGAAAAAACTACCCTATCTTTTTTTTACACCCACACATCCACACATCCACACACACGCACACACATATATATATGTATTCTTACACGTTGCCACAGGGTTTGAAGAATTCAGAGAGGGTTTCCTCGGTGGTCTTGAAGGACATATTGCCTACAAAAACCTAAATCCAAATGGTAAGATGACCAAGAAACAAAAAAAAAGTTGATGCGAGATGACAAGCTTATATATTTGCTTTATACTCGAATTACTTACCTTGAAGGAAGGTTCCTCGACTGCCTCAACGACAGGAGTTTGTTTAGTCTCTGCTACTGGAGCAGGAGTCGCGTTTGCTTGTTCGGTAGCCATGGCTATAAAAAAAGTGTCATCAAAGGTTAATGAGGTGTTCTTGGTTTCAACTACAAAGCCTGTCAAAGATGATAATACTCTGAGACTGATCTATCATTCAGACTTATTGTAATCTCGTCATTTTCATCTATTATGTACTTGCCTAATTAATAAGGATGAAGAAATAGATGGAAAAGAGAATACTTCAAAAAGAAAAAAAAACTGCGGTGTGGTGAACGCGAAAGTCGGTCTCATGCTGCCAATCCAAACCCACAATACGTCACACAACACAACCAACCGCAAGATCAAAAAAAATAGGTTTGATCTCAATTCTAGTGCTTTATACTTATAATACAAGTACTAGACCAAAATGTAGAGTGTGTATCGAAGAGATAATTTGAATGCAGTGATTTTCCAGGAGAATGTGGATATATATATGTACATGTGTGTGGATTCGTATATATAGATGTGTGTCTATGTACTTATTTAATTATAGTAATGGCAGTAAGGATTGTTATCGGGGTAAAGAGCATAAATGAGAGCGGGCTTAAAGGTTAGGCGGAAGATCGGAACCTGAGACCCATTGTGAGTTAAAGACGACACCACAGGTCGTGAACCAATTTAATAGTGTTTACCACTAGGTAATACACAGGCCAGCAATTAATAAAGAAGCATCTATATACATGCGTTTATTAAATGTCGTATAATAAAGAAGCTAAATTAATGAAAAGGCCGTCCTATCTACTTCATTTTTTTTTCATGTCAGTTGCCAGGGTGCTTAGGTCCCCGCCCAAGCAAGCCACCCCTTTTTTAGAAATTGGAAATGCACTGACATTTACTAGACTACAGGAGATTTTGGTTAGACTCTACATTTACAATAAGGTAGATAGAGAATGACAGTTGTAATTTTTATACATTGACTTTTTAAGACTTTATTGTTAGATGTCAATTCTATTAACTCGATATTTCGAGTTTACCAAAGAAATGGTTCCAACCTGTAGAGCAGGCTCTGTATTCAATAGTTTTACTTAATAGAAAATCGGTAAGATTTACTTTCTATTTTTATAGTATGTTCTATGGTCTAAAATGTAAAACAATCTAATCCAAATACATGCTTTCTTGGCTTTTGGTTCCTGAGTTTCCTTTTTTAAGTTCTAGGGTGAATGATAAATGTTTTGGTAACCCAAATGATTATTAATGTACCTGTGTGTCAACTAAGGTACAATACAATAAATGAATGGCTGATTTGGATTTTGTTACAAATGGCAGCCTTTTTCGTATGCTGTATATATATATATATATATTCCAACAAGAAATCACTGCATTCTTTGGAGTCCTTTATATTATTTCGAGAAGTCAGGGAAACGGTAACGATTATATGGTGCCTCTTCATCATTCTTTGTACTACATTACCATTCCCCCACCTCACCTCAAAAAATTCCATAGAAATAACATTCTAGGATTGGATAGATAAATAGACGTAGTACATCTACCAAAATAAGATGACTTGTAATGCATCCCTACTTTGGATTTTCTCAACATAGATCAATATCCATTTCACATTCTACCAGCAGCTAGTATTACTATAAACAAGTCAAAATTAATAAGTGTTTACATCACAAGTACACATTTGGTAGTTAAGTTTATGAAATCCACAAAGTATTTTCTCTTTCTTTTCTTATTATATTATTTGAGAAGAATAAAGCCAGTTATATCAAATGCATAGATTAAGAAAACATTGGTTTTACTATACACTTATTGTAGTAAGATTGTAAGGTTTTTTGATCAAGAAATTGTAGATATATTTCTAAGATATGTTATGTTTATGTTCGTTCAATTCATCAATTGATTGTATTTCAATAAATCAGATCCAATATTTAATCTGGTACAGCTTCATTAAATATTGAGATGAATAAAGAAAGAAATAAAGAAAAAAGTTATCATTTGCCTATTGGTTAAAGATGTATTTGGATAATGATTCAAATAATAATAATAATAATAATAATAATAACAGTAAAAACAAATCCTATCAATAACACTGTTAGTAAGCACTGTTCTTCTCAATCTCATCCACTTACACTTCTTTACTCAAGATCCTCTCAAAGCTATTTCATGATAAAGTTTACAAAGTATACCATAGAATTGTATTTTACAAAATGGCCCGTAAAAGCGTGCCTACACCAGTCTTCAATGTGACACGATCGATTGTGCCCGAGGTGGACAATAACAATAACAGTTCTCTATTTTTTTTACTTGTCTAAAATGTCCTTCATTCCTTTGCCATAATGTCTAATTCCACTCCTTCTAAGGCACCTTACACCAATCTAGATGGAAATAAATTAGGTCTTGTTCATCGACCTTGGAGTATCAACCAAGCCAATAGTCGATTGGAAACCAACACTCTACAAGCTGCCTTGGCAAATGACCTGAGCTATCAACAGTTTGCTGAAAAAGATCGCTCTATCCCTCTTAATGACCTTTCTTCCACCCAAAACCGACAATCGAACAACCCTTACAATCAACCTGACCTTCATGCTGTACCAGCTACTCTGCACCATGGCTTGAAACACAAGACATATGGCTACACTGATCCATTCGCAGCCGCTCCAATGGAAGCATGGCAAGAGATGAAGGATTACAATCTCAAAGTGAATGGATTACCGACTCTTGACCAGATGATGCATCTCAACACACTCAGTCCATTGACTCTTTCACACTTTGCAACCTTCTTGAGACGGCGAGATGTTCACCAAAACCTTAATTTTCTAATGGAACTCGAAACACACGATAAGCTCTGGCGGGCTCATCTAAGCAGTGTAGAACGAAAACAAGGAATTCGGCACTCAAGATTCTTACTCCATGCTCAAAAGACATCATTTGGATTCAATGAATCATCTGTCTTGGAGGAAAATGAGCAAGAGATTGAAATGGGAGCCGCAAAAGTGCAGAATCAGGATTCATCCTTAAGTCGTCATGACTTGGTACAGAATTCAACACGAATCTATCGAACATTCTGCTCTGCAATGGATGCAGCTCAGCCGATTCATCTACCAGATGATCACCGTTTGGCTCTGGAAGAATTGATTGAAAAACATCATCGGCCAGAGCCTGTAGTTTTTGAATCAGCACGATCACATGTGTATGAGATTCTCAATGTATTTTATTATCCCCAGTTTGTTGACAGGGTGTTGTACACAAATATAGCCATCGTTAGTGCGCGCCTACTCATGCTCACAGGAGTAATATTTCTAACAATGGCTTATGCATTGGAGTTTGCACTTATTTTTCTGGACAAAGGCACACAAACCACACGATGGTGGGGGATCTTGCCCTTCTTGGTGGGTTGGACAGGTCTTATTGCAAGTGTTACAGAATTTGCCTGGTGGTTGGCGTTCACTGGAAAATGGTATTTGTACAAATGATGCATGGGTTTATTTATATATTGAACAAGACACTTATTTAACTTGTCATCTTTTTTAGTGAAATTCGATTCATGGTCTACAGCGAGGTCCTGGATAATTCAATTCAACAAATGCACACCAAACGTGGCTGTTTTTGGTTGGTTCTATCTGTAGCCGTGGCGTTTTTAAATACGCTGATATTTGCTTTTATTCCGGCTCATCGTTTGACGGCTTAGATGTATAATTTCTTAATAACAATAGTAATAGTAATAGTAAAACTAATATTAGTAGTAATAAGCAAGTATTTTGTGTGTATGTATCTGAAATATTTTGTGTGTGTGTGTGTGTGGGTGTGTGTGTGTGTTTATTAATTTGAATTTTGGAATTTTGGAATCAGAATGATTATCATTGGAATGGGCTTTATCAAAAAGAAAGATAGAGAGAGAGATAAAAGAGGGGGGAGTGAAGAAATAGAGAGAGATAGAGATAAAAAGAGACAGTAGGGAAGCATGCGACTATACAGGTTGTGGATGTTTATTTTGGTTCACTTGCCCGCCTTTTTTGTGTGTGAGTTTGTGAGTGAGTTTGCGAGTGAGCTTATGAGTGAGCTGGTGAGTGACTGAATGTGAGTGATTGAGTGTGAGTTTGTGAGTGAGTATATTTATGTCCCCGGAAGACATGCAGTCTTGTTGCGTTGGTTGCTCTTGTGTCGCTTGAGAGCATCCAATCTACACAGTAATGATGAGTAAAAATAAATAAAAAATAAAGTCTTATATCTATTTTTGTTTTACCTAGAAAAGCTCTTATTACAACCCATGCACCGGAATGGCTTGTCACCATCATGAATCTTGACGTGGCGTTTAAGATCATGATTACGGCTAAACGCAGCCTGACACACCTGGCACATGAATGGTCGGTCATCGGTATGCGTCCGAGAGTGGCTCTTGAGGTTGTATAGACGTGCAAACGTCTTTCCGCAATTAGGAAACAAACAAGGATAAACTGTTTGTGTTTGGTTATTGATGGTAGTAGTAATAGGTGCTGCAGACGCATAGATCGACATGGCGGCCGATTGGGTGTCTGCCAGTGCAGGATCTGATCGTCTTCGTTTCATCCCTGTCCTGGATGACGCACCAAAGGATCCATGACTTAAAGAGGATCCGTGGTGCGCATTGTTTCCAGAAGGGTTGTTGGAATTATTGTTGTTCATATTACTAGCTGCCACCATATGTGCCAGATGACTACTATTAGGCGTTGATTGCGCTGCTTGCGCCAATGCACTGACTGCTGCGGCTGCGGCTGCAGCCACAGCACTATCATTTCCAGTACCAAAAGGGTTTAAAAAGAAGGTTAGCGGATGATTGTCCGCATCCTCAGGTTGGTTTTGAGTCTGGCTTTGTTGTTGCTGAGTAAGCTGTTGAGCATATACAGCAAGAGCAGCAGTATCAGGGAAATTAAAGGTAGTAGATGAGGGACGAGGGTACGTAGTTGCTATGCCTGGGGTAGATGTTGTGGCGTTGGTGTTTGTGTTGGTGTTAGTGTTAGTGTTTGTGTTTTGAGCATTTGCTGCTGTGGAATTGTTGGTGTTTGGTGTTGATGCTGGGAGGGTTGAGAGGACTGAAGATGAATGCATATTCCCCAACAATGCTTGTGACAAGAGGGCTTCAATAGCTTCTTGATTACCCTCTCTGGCTTTTTCTGAGATCTTTTGCGCCACCATATTCCAGTCTGTTGCTTCAAATAACCGAATCATCTTGTCATCCATTTCTAATTTTTCTGGTCTTTGTTGAGGTACATGAGGCGGTGAGGATGGATCTGGGCTTGCATTTGGTGAGCCTTCAATATCTACATCCCCACGGTGTTGATGCTGTGGTTGTGATTGCGGTTGTGATTGCGGTTGTGATTGTTGTGATTGTTGTGATTGTTGTGTCTGTTGTTGATGCTGCTGCTGTTGCTGATGGTGTTGTTGTTGTTGTTGTTGTTGTTGTTGTTGTTGTTGTTGCTGCTGCTGCTGTTGTTGTTGATGTTGCTGCTGCTGCTGCTGTTCCTCTTCATCCCCTCTAATCTTATTTTGAAGCCATTCTCGATCAAGATACTTGGAGGCCAATGTATTATCCCATCGCTGCTTTAGCTGTTTCCCTTTACGTCCAGGAATCATACTCGCAACCTCCTTCCATCTTCCATACCCAAATTTCTTAATACCAGCCAACAGTAATTCATCTTCCTCGCGTGTCCAGGTACCTCGTTTGTAAGTCATGTCATCGCTCATATCAATACCCTCTACCGAAGACGATGAAGCATTAGACAAACCGGGGTAATTTGCAATCAACATGACATTGCTTGCTTGTTGTTGTTGTTGCTGTTGTTGTTGTTGCTGCTGTTGCTGCTGTTGCTGCTGTTGCTGCTGTTGGTGCTGCTGTTGTTGTTGTTCATCCATATTAGAGTTTCCATCTTGATCCGTAGAAGGGTGACTGCAAATACTAGCCGATCGTTTATCTGATTTGTTTTGGCTTTGGGCTAAACCAAGTAATTGTAAGGCTGTTGCAGCAGCAGCTTGCTCCATTAATTCGTTACTGTCCTGTTGCTTAGACTCTTGGCTTGTTTCGGAAGGACGTCGTTCAACACTGGATGCTTGTTGTTCGCGCAACATATGAAGTGATTCTAAAATGACATCAGACCGAGGTTTTCTTTCTCCCCTTCTTTCCTTCTCTCTCTCTCTCTCTTTCTTTCTCTTTCATTTTTTTCTTATTCCCTCATTGATATATTATACAAGCGTGTGTCTATGTGGGTGTATAGAATTTGGTGATGTCTATTTCAATTGTACTAATCTGTACACTATTTATTCCCCTTTTATTTTCACTATACCCTAAAACAAAACCAGAAACCCAAAAAAAAGAAATATGCAACTTGCCTGGTTTGACAGAAAGGGCAGCAGCAACAGCACCAACAACGTCCATGTCACTATGTGCATTCTGTAACAGTGCAGCTGTCAAAGCAGCACTGCTACTTCGCAGCTGTGACATGTTGAGTGCGGCATCCTTTTGTTGACTATCATTAGCTATCGCGGTGCGTACAGGAGGAGGTGAGTTTCGGGGTGAGTGACTCGTAGGGGTAATGGCAACCGAGCAGTTCGGAGAAGGGACAGCTGTCACATCCAGCGTAGGACCATCGTCACTATTGACATCCTTTAGCAATTGCGGAACAGGTGCCTGGTTTGTTTGAGAGACCGGGTCTTCGGGGTTCTTGTGGCGACGCTCACTATGAGGTGATTGAGTGGCAAACGAATGAACACGGGCCATGATAACCCAATGCGTATTATCTTTATATTATTTTTCAAAGCTGTTGAGGGACTCGGTAGAGGTTGGAGGTGGTGGAGGAATGTTCGTTTTCTTTCTGATATTTCAATATTCGTGTATTATTATGGATTTATTTATTTATTCGAGGCGAGCTTTTGTCTCTCTTCCCAAGGTCTTTTAAGTTACTCGTTGCGTTTATGCCGCTTGTGTCGAAATGGCTAATGTCGCCTGAGGTTTAGACTGCGAGCGCCGGTTGGACGAGGTTAGACGGAGTTCTGCCAAGAGAGGAAAAACAAGAATCGACCAAGCCTTTCAACCAAGCCTCGATTATAACCAAAAAGCAAGGGAATTTCGAAAAGGGAATAACAGTATATATCAGCCAATCATATGCCTTTGTTTAGAAAATATGCAACGTCATTTCTAATTCTGCAACGTCATCATCGGAAAGTAAATATCTATCATTTTTTATTTTTTATTTTTGGAATCCAAATGTTCGATTTTGGATTTTTTGGATTTTTGGATTTTTTTTTTTTTTGTTAGCTAAGAAAAAAGATAAATCTTTACTTTTGTCAATCAATCAGTTTAACTTTGAGGTAGTCAATGTATATATATATATATATGTTTCTTAGTGCACGGGCCTAGTATTATTTTCTTCTTTTATATATTATATATATAAATGAAAACAATATTAAAAATAATAAAATTGAGACAGACAATGGTACCATTTAATAAAATAATAATATTTTTATTGTTGTTGTATTCTTGAGTTATCTTTAGACGTGATGAAAATAGACAGCATAACCGAACACAAAAATAAATATATAAATATAAATATATGTATATATCAGATCTGCAGATCGGGTTTGGGTTGATGAAAAGTAGGTTTGAGTTTGAGCCTTTTTGCTGGAAAGGTCAGATATCATTGCCACCATTAACTATTATTTTCTTCAAATTTACCATGTCATTTTATTGCCATGGCAATAGTGAAAGAAAGAAAGAAAGAAAGAAAGGAGGGGGGAATGAAGATGCGTTTGAAGTTTTTTATATTTATATATATATAGGGTGAATTGTAAAGTGTTTAAAGTGTTTAAAGTGTATTGGTTGCTTGGATATGTTTGAATGTAATTTGGATACAAAAAAGGGGGGAGGGGGGGGAGTAGATATAATAAAAAGGAGAGAGAAAAAATATGTGTGTATTTTTTTAAAATTTTTTTTTATTGTTGTTGTGGGGGGTGAAGATACTTTAGTTTTCCGCAGCTCAAGAGTCGTTCCCGAAAAGCGGTTTCTTTGCCGTATTCCTCATCTGCGGGGATATTGAGACTTGGGGCGTCCATTGTGTCATAAGGTTGGGACCAGTCTTCGGGAGTGTCGTCTTCTGTGACGGGCATGACAAGAGCGGGAGTGTCGTGGTAAGGGGGACTATGTACATTAGTATGGGACGGAATGGAGATCGAATCGTAGGAAGAATGGTGGTGGTGGTGTCCGGGGAAGCGGTGTTTGTTGGCTGAACGTTGTTCCTGCTTCAGACGGTTGTAGAGGCTTGACGTTGATGTTGATGTTGACGTGGGACTGTGGATATTGTGTTTGGCTAGGAGGGCTTGTTGAACCCTCAACTGCTCCTGGAGTCGTTCCAACTGGCGCTGCTGATCTTTGTGCACCATTAATGCAGCAACAGCCTCAGGAGGCAGATTGCTAGGTATCGCATCACTTAATCGACGTGGGAGGGTAGTGAATGCGGTAGGACGAGTGAAATGATGTGATGATTGTTGCTGTTGATGATGATTATGCTGTTGTTGTTGTTGCTGTTGGTTATGGTGGTGGTGGTGGTGATGATGATGATTATGATTACTACTATTGTTGTTATGCTGGTGATGATTATGGTTTTGATGCTTGTTCATCAGATTCGACACACGTCCCTTGACCTCTGCACGCATCTGCAAGGCGGCGAGACGGTCCTTGAGTCCCCTGTTGCGTTTCTCGAGATGGCGGATATAATCGACAGCCTTGAAGAGAACAGTGCTCTTGGAGTTGTTGATGTTTTTGAGGGTAGGAATGATGTCTGTGAGGTCTTTGAAGCCGCTTCGAATGGTATTCCGACGTTTCTGTTCAGACGCAATGTGGTTTGCTCGCTTCTCATCTTCGGTCAACAGGTCTCGGTTGGGCTTGGTACGCTTCGACAAGGATGGAGAGGGGGAGGGCGAGGGGGAGGACCGGTCATGGGGACGTTTTCGGATGCTGTCGTCTTCTGCAGGCTTGTCAGGTGAGGGATTCCGCTGCATTTGAGTGACTTGGGAGCACGCGTTGTCCATGAAGGCCTTGGTAGTCTAAAATAAAGACAAAAGCACATGAAAAATTTAGTTTTTTTATTTTATTTTTATTTTAAAAAAAATATTTCATATACCTTTGCCAGACTAAAGGGGTCATTATCCAAGTCTTCTTCGATAAAGAAACCATTGAGGAATTCACCAAAGGTCTTCTTATCATGTTCATCCAAAAGGACATCTTCGCCAAAGTCTTGGGGAAGTGGCATGTACGCCTCGGCTTCAAATGGAACTGGAATCGACAGGGCAGGATCGAGCCCCAGACTGAAATGGAACTCTATTGAAATGATAAAATAGAGTAGACAATTGGTTAGTTTTGTTGGTTGGTTGTGTAATAAATGCAAGAATAAAATAAAATTATGTGTATATGTATTTTGTGAAAACTAATGGTGATCCAATTTACCTTCAAATGAACCTGGTTCCTGAAGACATGGCGACTCGTCAGCGTCATAGAGACTCGAGACCGAATCACGGCCAGAGTATAGAGACGGTGGGTTGTCCCAGCTACTGTTACTAGTAATGCTGGTAATGCTGGCAGCCTTGTGAGGCACAGGCGTGTCGAACTCCATAACGCAGATTTTTTAAAGATTAAAAAGAGAATAAAGAAAAAAAAAAGAGAAAATTAAATGGTCACTGATGCATTGGTTAATGCGGACCCAAGAAGAGAAAGAGAACAAAAATAAAGAAGAAGATAAAGACACAGGCAAAGAAGACAAAGAAGAAGGAGAAGAAGAAGAAGAAGAGAAAGAAAGAGGTAAGAAAATGCAGCCGCAATTCAGGTTACAAATGCGAATCGCTTTTCCAAAAAGGGGATGGCCTCGAACTAATTCTCTTTGATTTTGTGGAGTCATCTAATGTAACAATCCGCTCCCTGCGCCGCCCCAAGTCTGGCAGACGTTTGATTCTTTCATGTTTTTTTTTTATATAATTCGATTTGGCAAGCTTCATTTGGTATCTTGGTTAGACAAAAGATCCTTTTTGTTTTGAGCGGGGTCCTTTTTGGGCAGAGGCAAGGAGCGTTACCCGACTCCACCCGGCCCAGCCTATTCCCTTGGCACTCAAGACATTGAAATAGAGAATATTTTATGCCTTTTGTATTAAATAGGGGATATTAATTGTACCAATAGCTCAATAAACAGCCCAAGTAAATGTACAAAACCAAAAAACTAAAAAAGAATAAAAGAACAGGTGGCTGATGTCATCACAATTCACTCTTCTTGTATTTTGTATCTCTTGTTATTTAACTGGCTGAAACAGACACACTTCTTTTTTTTTCCCCACATTTTCAATCGACGGACAGACAAAATAAATAAATAAAAAAAAATATGTAAAAAAAAATTGGTTCAAACACGAGGATGCAGCAATTCGGTAACCGACCTTTGTTGCTACGGAGACCGAAATGAAAGAAATGAAAAAAAGGGGGGTTGAATGCGGGGAAAGGACAGATAGAAAATAAAGTACATCTTTAAAGAAGTACAGTTATATAAATATACTTTACTTTGACTGTAAACAATATTTTTTTAGTGTTTTGTTTTTATATGCGTGTATGCGCTTGTATATAAAGAGAGACATTTGAACACAAAACCAAAAATAAAAAAAGTCTACATGAATTGAGGCTATTTCTAGTTCGATAAGGCTCAACAAAGAAAAATAAATAAAATAAAGTCATCTCTTTGTTCTTTGTTTCCCAGGTTTCTGATAAGGTCAATTGATAAGCATTAATGTAAGCTCATGTTAAATCACAGAAAGTAAAAGCCTCTTGATCGATTTCTTTATCAAACCAAAGCACATTTGGTATAATCTCAAGTGACTAGAGAAGTTACGAAAAAAAAAGGGGGCCTATGCGTGGGAAGAGGCATGATTGAAAACAAACTTCACAGTTAATGAGAATAGACATATACCAGTCACGATCATCCATTTTGTCTTATATACATGTGTATGTGTATAATATCTAACAATAAACAAGTGCGGGGTTCACCTGAGATCGCGTGTGTGAGTGTGAGAGAGATTACTGAAATATATATTTATATACAATTTCTTGTAATCTTAGTAGGATTTAGCATTTTGATCGGTTCAAATATCTAGTGGTAATTTGGGGGAGGAAACTTTTTATTTGATAATAATGATAATTGGCGTAGTACATTTTACCAAAGTTATATATATTTTTATTTATATTTATTATGGCTTGTCGGGTGTGACATATATTCGTCGGGTTGGGGGGGATCCTCGTCTATACATCATTCTCATAATCATTCAAGCCTCACTTGATTTTTACTGTGCACTTTTAAAAGCAAAAGAAAGGCATATATTGTTTAATGATCATATTTTGGATTGCATCACTGTATCCATCGATTATCAGGCCAAGAGATTAGAATTGATTATATAAGATAAATTAATAACGATAATAGTTAGTAATAGCAATACTAGATAAATAAGCTTATCACAGTACGTATGGCGTCATCCAATCTATCCAAAAGGATAAACGTATTTCTTGTACAGGGCGGATGAAACATTGTTTCCCTGGCCAATCAATCATCCGCTCAAACCCCATTATTCATTTTCAATATGCATTCTCTCTCTCTCTCACACACACACACACAATATATATATAGTATGACTCATGATTATTGGCTACAACATCAAAGAAATATATAACACATACATACAAATTTACAGCTTCTTTGTCATCTTCAAAACAGGACAAGATAGCGGCAGATAACCAATTGGAAATCAATTATTTTCCAATAGTTTTTTTAAGGATATTACATATGGTCTTTAGATAAAATAGTATTTCCTTTGTTTTATATATGGCTCTGTGGATAATCCACACACACATACATACACAACAATTCATTTTATTTTTATTTTTATTTTTATTTTTATATATATAGTATATTTATATAAGGACTTTCACAATCACACAGGCAAGTTAAAAGAACAACACAAAGTACATGTTATATATATATATATATATGTGTGTGTGTATGTATGTATGTATGTACCTATGTGTGTTCTTCTTTTTTTGGTTTCTTTTTTCTTTTCTTTTTTTCATTCCTCGTACTTTACTGCACTTGTACTGGTGTCTTGAGTGTAACCAGACGAATCATTTTGGTGAGTTAAACTACCAGTCGTACTTCCGGTTGCACCCGCAGAGTGTGTGATGGAAGTGTGCCCGTTACTGCTGTTACCATTGGCGCTGTTAGGGTTGGCCTGTCTTTTGGGAGGATTGCCACATCGATCCTTGCCATAGTTAATCTTGTAATTGGCGTAGACCGGGTTCTCCTTGATGCCGGCCAATGCCTTCATCGCATTCATCATACACGTAAAGTTCACAAACGCGCAGTTCTTCTCCTTTAGAGTATTGATCAGTTCGATTTCTCCAAACTCTGAAAAGTCTTCACGGAGTCTTTCTTCGGTCATCTCGTCTTCGATGCCACCGACATACACATTGCGCGACGCTCCAGTCTGGACAGCCAGAGCCACAGTAGAAGGAATTCCTGAAGGCTTTCCCCACCCGACCCGTACACGTCTTCCTTTGACCACAAGACCGGATGTGTTGGCGTGGTTGTAGACCGAGAGAGCAGCATTTGCATCCACAAAGGTGACAAATGCAAAGTGCTTCTCGGGAATGAAGCGGATCTGGAAAAGTACACCACCACGAATCGAATTGCAGAGGTCTTCGCAGGTCGCCTCGGGCATGATTCCACCCACATACAGTGTGCGCAGTGTCACGCTGATGGCACTCATGGGATTGCTACTCATACCATAGGCTTGAGACATCATCGATGCTGTATTCATGCCGCCGGATGCATATGGATCAAATCCAAATGCTCCTTGGAAAGGATTCTGGAATCCAAACGCACTGGAGTACTGTGATTGCTGAGATTGTTGCTGGTGTTGCTGCTGCTGCTGCTGCTGTACCTGCACCTGTTGTTGCTGTTGCTGTTGCTGCTGTTGCTGCTGCTGCTGTTGTTGTTGCTGCTGCTGAGGGTCCATCATCAGAGCCGAACTGGCCGAGATTCCGTTCTTTGGTACATACGCACATCTGTCTTTTCCAAAATTGATGCGTCTACTACTCCAGGCTGGTTCAGATGGCAGGGCATTTACACATTTTACGGCAGAGACAATGGAAGTAAAATGAACAAAAGCAATATTCTTATCACGCAAGATCTTGACATGTTCTATCTGACCGAATTTTGACAGTTCTTCCTCCAGAGACTCTTCTGTCGATGAAGTCGAAAGGTTTCCAATGTAGACATTACGAGTTGCACCGACATTGAGGGCGGCCTGGGTCTGGGTTGCTACCAAGCTGGGTTTTCCCCAGCCGACACGCAGATCCTGGCCCTGGACGGTGAGTTTTCGTGAGAGATACTCTTGGTAGAAGGCCTGTGCTGAGGCTGGATCAACAAATGTTAAAAAGGCGCAGTTCCGGTCGGGTAGGATTTTGAATGAATCAACTGCACCAGTCTTGACCTGTGTGAGAATTTCTGCAGGAGTGGCTTCTTTTGGGACGCTTCCTAGATAAATTGTGCGGCTGATGTCTGTCCGGCCACTGGTTGTCATGCTTGGGGTGCTCTGGAAAGCTGGTGCAAAGCTGGACGGATATGGAGTTGTCATGTTGAACTGAGAGTTCATCATTGACTGTGATCCTCCATAGGGATGCATTGAGCCATACATTGATCCATTGGCTGCTGATGCAAATTGGCTCAATCCAGGAAAGCCTGATTGGCTTGCAGTGCTTGGTGAGAATTGAGCACTCATTGATGCTGATGATGGATAGGATGAGTTCATCATCATGGCAGAATTGAGACCTGAGTAAGAGTACATGTCACTAGATACACAGATATAGGTAAGGTATACGATTAGAAATGAAGAAACGAAGTAAAGGGAGGTAAGTAAAGAGACATGTGATACTCCTGCGACACCACAGTTGTTGTACTATATTTAGTCCTCTTCTATTCTCTACTTTTACTTTATATTCTGTTACTCACCCATACGATCCTTGTGAGAATCGAGGTTTCTTGTTAATATCACCAGCTGTCTGGCCCATATAATCGCTTGTTCGTTTCATGATTAACTGTCATCTGTAATTCCAAGTTGTAAGCACACATGTTCACCAGCACAGATGAAGAAAGTATAAATATAGGTAGATAGGTAGATAGATAAATTGGTAGGTAAATGTATATATAATATGGGTGCGTGTGTGCATAGATATATAGGTAGGTAGGTAGGTAGGTAGGTATATGAAAAGAAGAATGAATGAATAAAAAAAAAGATAAAAAGGGGAAAAAAAAAGAAACTAACGTTTGAAGCGCAAAGAAGTGCGGCGAAACCGATAAGAACAGATTTTTGTGAGTGAGTTATTGAGAGTTATTGAGAGTTATTGAGAGAGTGATAGAGAGAGAGATTCCAAAGCGAGTATGAGGCGGATAAAGAACAATCGTGACGCAAGATGGGTTAAAGAGAAAGAGTTAATGGAATTAAAAGTCTGAAAAAAAATGTACACTGCCCCAGAATGAAAAAGGAAATACAGCAGGTTCAAAAGAATCGAAAAAAAGGGAAATATAATACAATTGAAAGTTATAATAAACATAATAGTAATAGTAATAGTAATAGTAATAGTAGTAGTAATAAAGAATCAAGAACAACTTCTTCCTTCTTTCAGTTTCGCTTACAGAAAATAAAGAAAATGAAGCGAAAAGAATTAAAGGAAGAAGTAAAATGAAACGAAATGAAACGAAATGAAATAAAGTAATGAAATGAAATGAAATAACGGATTGAATACCAGAAAACTTACGGTTATTGTGCTTGTGGTTTGATGGTCTGTACTGTTGTTTGAATATAGACAAGAAGTAGAAAAGTATGTAGAGGGTATTTGATGATAATCTACATAGATATATTTTTTTGTATGTATGTTTGTATATGTATATATTTTTTGTTTGTTTGTTTTGGTTATAAAAGTATAAAAGTGTAAAGTAAGTAGATGTAGAGTATAAAGAAATAAAATAGAATTCAAGTGTTGATTCCAATCTAGATGAGGTTAATCAATAGACTCACCAAGAAGTTCAAGTTCTTATGATTAATAAGAGATGAAGTAGGAGATGGGGAGATGAAGAGAGTATGTGATCAATGTGGTACTATGTCCAGTACTCGGAACTTGTACTTTTTTTTTTTTGCAAAGGGGGGGGG